>NC_057807.1:269942578-269947357 GCF_018294505.1 Triticum aestivum | reverse complement strand
TACCCAAACTGGTTCGGGCACGGCACCCCAACCCCCGTCGCCGGCGCTCACCGTCACCGCCTCCGACGCTGTTGGACCCCGCCGTTGCCGGAGCTCCCTCGCCGGCCTGCCTCCGCCACCTCGCCGGACTGCTTCCTCTCTGGCACCGTCGTCCCCGAACCCCTCCACGACCCCCGCTGCCCCGTGCCCTACATCACCGGTTAGGCCACGACCTCCCTCTCCCCTTCTCCCCATCTGTAGCCGGCGATCCGCGTCTCGTCCGTGCCACCCACCCGTCGACTGTGCCGACGCTAGTCGCCGCTGCCGCGTGGTCCTGCCTGCTGTCATTGCGCCCCAGCCGCCCGCGCGTCGCTCTGGCCACAACCTTGCCTAGTGCCACCGCTGCTCCTCTACGCCAAGACCCTTGCCCGTCGTTGCCTCGCTCGCTGCGCGCCGTGGGCGGCCGCTGCAGCTGTCGCTTGGGTTCGCCCGTTCTCGGGCGCCCGCACACCCGCGCCCATTCAGGCTGGCGCCCACGCGCCCATTTACCCGCCCCCGTTTGGCCCCTGTGAGCCTATGTCGAGGGGGCTGCCTAGAACATTAAAAAAAATGAGAATTTAAAAAAAAGTAAAAATTAAAAATTAAAAAATAACCTGTGTTAGATAATCTAATTAACTAACTAATTTAGTTAATGTGTTAATTAATTAACAGTCATTGACAGGTGGGATCCACCTATCAGGTTGACCAGGTCAACAGTCAGAGTTGACTGCTGACGTCATGATGATGCAATAAAATTTTTCGAATTAAATTAATTCTGTTAATTCTAAAAATGATTTAAAACTTTGAAAATTAATATAAAATAAATCGTAGCTCGGATGGAAAAACATTGTACATGAAAGTTGCTCAGAACGACAAGACGAATCCAGATACACAACCCCTTCGTCCGCCACGCGTCCCTAGCATAGTGAACCTGCAGCATTTCACCTCTGGTTCATCTGTCCGTAAACTCGAAACACCGGGGATACTTCCCGGATGTTTCCCCCTTTCCCGGTATCACCTACTACCGCATTAGGGCACACCTAACATCGCTCATTGTCATGTCATGCATCGTCATGCTTATGTTTGCATTGTCTTTACTATTTCTTCCCCCTCTTCTCTCCGGTAGACTACGAGACCGACGCTGCTGCTGCCCAGTTCGACTACGGAGTTAACGACCCCTCCTTCTTGCCAGAGCAATCAGGCAAGCCCCCCCCCTTGATCACCAGATATCGCCTATTCTTCTCTCTACTGCTTGCAGTAGAGTAGTGTAGCATCTTATTGTTCGGTTACTCCTATTCTGTTGCATAGCTTGTCATTGTTGCTACAGTCATTCATACCTTACCCGCAATCCTAAATGCTTAGTATAAGATGCTAGTATATCATCATTGGCCCTACATTCATGTCGGTCTTCCTTGCTATACTATCGGGTCGTGATCACTCGAGAGGTGTAACACCCACGATGCGGCTATATCTCCCACGTGTCGAAGCACGACTTAGAGGCATAACCGCATGGTGGTTTTGTCGCAAGAAGGGTCATCTTCACACAATCCCATGTAATGAACAAGAATGCGATAAAGAGAGTTGGCTTAGAATCGCCACTTCACACAATACATAAATTAAGATCATACATCATTCAAAATACACTCATAGATCGGCTACGGTCAAGTTCAAATGAAAAGAAGACAACCCCAAATGCTAGATCCCCGATCATCCCGACTGAGCTCCTCTACTGATCATCTGGAAATGATACATAGTAACGACCAAGGGCCTCATCAAATTCCCACTTTAGCTCAGTTGCGCCATCTGCGCTGGTATCCTCGGCACATACATCTGTTTTGGTAGAATCTGTGAGTCACGAGGACTCAGCAATCTCACACCCGCGAGATCAAGACTATTTAAGCTCATAGATAGGAAAAGGGGTAATATGGTGGAGCTGCGGCAAGCACTAAGCATATATGGTGGCTAACATACGCAAGTGAGAGCGAGAAGAGAAGCAACGCATCGGTCGAGAAGCTAGAAGCGATCAAGAAGTGATCCTGAAACTACTTACGTCAAGCATAACTCAAACCGTGTTCACTTCCCGGACTCCACCGAGAAGAGACCATCACGGCTACACACACGGTTGATGCATTTTAATGAAGTCAAGTGTCAAGTTATCTACAACCGGACATTAACAAATTCCCATCTGCCTCATAACCGCGGGCACGGCTTTCAAAAGATAATATACCCTGCAGGGGTGTCCCAACTTAGCCCATCATAAGCTCTCACGGTCAACGAAGGATAAACCTTCTCCCGGGAAGACCCGATCAGTCTCGGAATCCCGGTTCGCAAAACATTTTGACAATGGTAAAACAAGACAGCAAGACCACCCGCTGTGCCGACAAATCCCGATAGGAGCTGGACATATCTCATTCTCAGGGCACACCGGATAAGCTAAGCGTACAGGTACCGACGTAATCCAAGTTGCCAAGGAATGGTCCCGCACGGTGCTCTAGTTTGGACCAACACTCGGAGGAGCACTGGCCCGGGGGGTTAAATAAAGATGACCCTTGGGCTCGCGAAAACCCAAGGGAAAAGGGCTTAGGTGGCAAATGGTAAAACCAAGTTTGGGCCTTGCTGGAGGAGTTTTATTCAAAGCAAACTGTTAAGGGGGTCCCATAAATCACCCAACCATGTAAGGAACGCAAAATCAAGGAACATAACACCGGTATGACGGAAACTAGGGCGGCAAGAGTGGAACAAGTCACCAGGCATAAGGCCAAGCCTTCCACCCTTTACCAAGTATATAAGGTGCATTAATTAAACATGAGATATTGTGATATCCCAAAACATCCATGTTCCGACCAGGAACAAACTTCATCTTCACCTGCAACTAGCAACGCTATAAGAGGGGCTGAGCAAAAGCGGTGACATAGCCAAACAATGGTTTGCTAGGACAGGATGGTTAGAGGTTTGACATGGCAATAGGGAGGCATGATAAACAATGGCAGGTAGAGCTAACATAGCGATAGAGCGAGTACTAGCAAGCAAAGATAGAAGTGATATCGAAGGTATGGTCATCTTGCCTGGAAGGTTCTCAGAGTTGTCGAAGGCTTGATCCTCGTAAGCGTTCTCAACAGGTTCCTCGTGCATGTACTCGTCTCCCGGCTCTACCCAAAGCAAGAACACAAGCAAAGGAACCACAATAAATCATGGTGCAATGCACAAGCAACATGATGCAATACATGTCATGATATGCGAGATGTGATATGCAATGCTTATGCGTGCTTCGGGAGGAAAAAGGATGAAAAAGGCATCAACTTGGCAAACCAAGTATGCCGCTGGAAAGATGAGATGATTTCGGTTGAAATCGATATAAGGATTACCGGAAACGGATGCACGGTTTGCAAATGGCAAGCAAGACAAGAATGGCACAAAGCTGCGATTAACAGCATGATGCTACTTAGCATGCAACAAGAAACTATGCTACAGCACCCCAATATAAAAACAAAACATATGGCAGTGATCTACAGGAGATGCTTAACAAAAGAGGAACACTGAGCTACGGCTAAATCACACAATAACAGGTTCAAACAAGCATGGCAAAAGAGCTAAAAATATCATGTTGGACATGGCATAAACAGCATCACGAAGCAATGTTCAGAGCAAGTTATCAACATGCTACAGGAACTTATAATAGCAAATCAAGACATGGCATGAATCTACTCAAACATAGATCAAAAGTCTCTTACTTACCATAAGCCAAAAATGATCAGAAAATATGATGGCACCCAAGTGAACATAGCAAGTTTTGTTAACAGATTCAGCAAACAAAGCATGGCATTGTCAGAATTATGAAGGCACCTTCGCGAGCTCGATGCACTCACTACAGAGCATTTCATGATAAACTAAGCATACATCCATCAAGAAGACATGGCATAGGAGCCATACATGGCAAGAACAACATCATAGCATACCCGGATCAACTACAACAACCTTGGCAAAATTGAATAACATGTAAACAATCTCCCAGGAAACATTTTGAAGCAAACGTAGAGCACGAAAATGACATCCTAGACTACTCCATATTTGCAACCATGACCATTGATGGATAGAGCATAACTATATGTTCAAAACACCCTTACTGAAGTATCTCAAAATATGCATGGAACTCTCTGTAGCATCATGTTTACATGGCATCAAAATAACAGCAGAACAGGGACTAAAATCAGCAATATCACGAAGCCTAGTTTGCATGCTTGTGCTAGTCACCACATTGATCACAAAAATACATAGTAAGAACCTATGTAAAGAAGACATGGCATAGTTCAAAACACATGTAGGGATCAAGTACATAGGATGCACACATCAATCATGGCAAAAATGACAAAAGTGCATGTTCTGATACGAATCTGAAACTAACATTATGAAGCACTCTTCCAACAGCATTTCGGGCATCAAGATGAGCTCAAATGAAAATGATGCAATGAGATGAAATGATGTACTCTTCGATACGAACAATTCGGTATGCTACACGCCCAAAACGGAGCCACGAGTGCAAAGATGTGGTGCGATGAACATGCAACAAAATTAATGGCAGATAAGGACTTAGACGAATCTCGGGGGAGAAGAAAATCAACCTAATCCCAGATTCAGATCTGGGATCACGGATGCCAAGGCGGCCGGAGCCTCGCCGGAGCTGGAGAGGAAGAACGCCGCCAGGGAGAGCTCGGGGAAGAGGCGGACGGCCGGAGAGGAGGCCGGGGCGGCGCGGCTACCGGC
>NC_057807.1:269932754-269942192 GCF_018294505.1 Triticum aestivum | reverse complement strand
AGGCGGCGGTGATGTGGGCACGGGCTGCCCACGTGGCAGGATCCGATTCATCCGGGGCGCGGCGGCGGACGCGTCCGGCTCCGCTCGGACGTGTCCGGCGGTGCGGAGAGGAGCGGGGCTAGGGTTAGGGTAGGAAATGATCCGGGATTTTGGGGGAGGGGGTGTTTTTATAGGTAGAGGGAGCTAGGAGTGTCCAAATGAGATGCGGTTTTCGCCCACACGATCGTGATCCGACGACGGAGAGCGTGGAAGTGACTTAGATGGGTTATTGGGCTGTTTTGGAGGGGTGTTGGGCTGCAACTCAAAAGAGGCCTGTGCGGTTATGCGGTTAACCGTTGGAGTACCAAACAAGCTCCAAATGACCCGAAACTTGACAGGCGGCCTACCGGTGCTATACCAGGGCCACTTGGCAAGGCTCGGTCCATTCCGAGAACATTTAACACCCGCACACGAAAAGAGACAAGAGGGGTGCACCGGTGCATGTGGGAGTGTCGGATTACGAAACGGACAACGGGGAAAATGCTCGGATGCATGAGACGAACACGTATGCAAAATGAAATGCACATGATGACATGATATGAGATGCATGACAAAAATAAGATGCAAAACAAAAGACAAAACCCAACCACGGAGGGAATATCATAACACATGGCCGATAATGGCAAGAGTTGGAGATACAAAGATGTAAAGTTACATCCGGGGTGTTACAACACTCCACCACTACAAGAGGATCTCGTCCCGAGATCTTGGACTGAAAGAACTCCGGATATTCGGAACGGAGGTGATCCTCGCGCTCCCAGGTGGCTTCTCGGTCGGAATGGTGTGACCACTTCACTTTCAGGAATTTGATTGACTTGTTGCGAGTCTTGCGCTCGGTTTCTTCAAGAATAGCAACGGGGTGCTCATGATAAGAGAGATCTTCTTGGAGATTGATCTCTTCGAAGTTGATAGTGCGCTCAGGAGTCTTGAAGCACTTGTGAAGCTGTGACACGTGAAACACATCATGCACGTTTGCAAAGTTGGATGGAAGCTCAAGTTGATAGGCGAGGTCGCCTCTTTTGCCAATGATCTTGAAAGGACCCACGTATCTAGGGGCAAGCTTCCCTTTGATACCGAAGCGATGAGTGCCTTTCATTGGAGAGACGCGGAGGTAGACATGGTCTTCGATTTCAAAAGCCAAGTCACGGTGCTTGCTATCATAGTAACTCTTCTGGCGCGATTGCGCGGCTTTGAGATTCTCACGAATGACTTTGCACATCTCTTCGGCTTCTGTGATCAAGTCGTTGCCAAGAAGTTGGCGTTCACCTGTCTCGGACCAATTAAGAGGAGTACGGCACTTTCTGCCATAGAGAATTTCGAATGGGGCCTTTCCCGAACTCGCTTGGAAGCTGTTGTTGTAGGAGAACTCGTCATATGGAAGACAATCTTCCCACTTCGTACCGAAAGAGATGACACAAGCCCTGAGCATATCTTCAAGAATTTGATTGACTCGCTCGACTTGGCCACTTGTTTGAGGATGGAAAGCTGTGCTGAAACGAATGTTGGTGCCCATGGCCGTCTGAAAGGAGTCCCATAACTTAGAAGTGAAGATGCTTCCACGATCTGA
Source organism: Triticum aestivum (assembly GCF_018294505.1). Classification (NCBI taxonomy): domain Eukaryota; kingdom Viridiplantae; phylum Streptophyta; class Magnoliopsida; order Poales; family Poaceae; genus Triticum; species Triticum aestivum. Next base: position 269,940,586 of record NC_057807.1, on the reverse strand, counting down.
AGATATCAATTGTGGAATACCGTGCAAGGAGACAATTCTGGAGGTGTATAGCTCTGCCAGCTGAGCTGTTGTGATAGATTCTTTGATAGGAAGCAAACGAGCCACTTTGGTAAGCTTGTCAATGACAACGAGGATAGCATCGTTTCCACGCTTGGACTTAGGAAAACCAGTCACGAAGTCCATCTCGATATGGTCAAACTTCCATTCCGGAATAGCAAGAGGTTGGAGGAGACCAGCTGGTCATTGGTGTTCTGCTTTCACCCTTCTGTAGACATCACATTCATTCACGAATTGAGCAATCTCTCGCTTCATTCGAGTCCACCAATACGACTGCTTGAGGTCATGGTACATCTTTGTAATTCCAGGATGAATGGATAGGAGGGAATTGTGTGCCTCATTCATGATGACTTTTCTCAGATCACCTTTTGGAACCACAATTCGATCCTCGAAGAAAAGAGTATCTTTGTCATCCAAGCGATAGCACTTGTATTTGGGAATGCCCTTGTCAATACCACGTTTCACCTTCTTCACCATGGTATCCAGGAGTTGTGCCTCACGAATTTGATCTTCCAAAGTAGGAGAGACTATGAGGTTGGCAAGAAAGCCTTGAGGAACAACTTGAAGATTCAGCTTGCGGAAAGCCTCACAAAGATCCGGTTGAAACGGCTTGAGAATTAGACTGTTGCAATAAGCCTTTCTGCTCAGAGCATCTGCAATCACATTCGCCTTGCCAGGAGTATATTCGATACTTGGATTGTACTCTTGAATCATTTCGACCCATCGAGTTTGCCTGAGGTTGAGGTTGGGTTGAGTGGAGATATACTTGAGGCTCTTGTGATCGGTGAAAATGTCCACTTGCCTTCCCAATAAGAGATGTCTCCATGTTATCAATGCATGGACAACTGCCGCCAACTCAAGATCGTGAGTGGGTAGTTCTTTTCGTTGGGCTTCAACTGACGAGAGGTATAGGCCACAACTTTTTTCTCTTGCATCAACACAGCACCGAGACCTTGAAGGGAAGCATCACAGAATACTTCGAATGGCTTGGAAGGAGGAGTCAAGACAGGAGCTGTGACTAGCTTCTCTTTGAGGGTGTTGAAAGCGACGTCACACTCAGTCGTCCAGACATACTTGACATGCTTCTGGAGGAGGTTGGAAAGAGGCTTTGCAATCTTAGAGAAGTTCTCAACGAATCTTCGGCAATAGCTTGCAAGACCAAGAAAACTGCGGAGCTGCTTGACATTCTGATGAGGCTCCCAATTCAGAACTGCAGACACCTTCTCGGGATTAACAGCAATGCCCTTGGCAGAGATGATATGACCGAGGTAAAGAACTTCATCAAGCCAGAACTCACATTTGGAAAACTTAGCATAGAATTGATGCTCTATGAGCTTGTCGAGCACCAATCGCAAATGTTTGGCATGATCCTGCTTATTCGTGGAGAAGACCAAGATATCATTGAGATACACCAAAACGAATTCATTGGTGTAGGGGTTGAAGATAAAGTTCATCATGCGAGAGAACGTTGGAGGAGCATTGACAAGGCCGAAAGACATGACATCATATTCATAAGAACCATAACTTGTTCTGAAAGCTGTCTTGGGAATATCTTGTTCACGAATGCGAATCTGATGATAACCCATACGAAGGTCAAGCTTGGAGAAAACTTTAGCACCTTTGAGTTGCTTGAAAAGCTCATTGATGTTGGGAAGTGGATACTTGTTCTTGATTGTCTTCTTGTTCAATGGACGGTAATCGACGCAAAGTCGGTCCGTGCCATCCTTCTTCTGGACAAAAAGAACTCCACAACCCCATGGGGATGAACTCGGTCTGATCAAAACCAGACACTCTTGTTCATCGAGCTGCTTCTTCAATTCCTTCAGCTCCTTGGGTCCAAGCTTGTAAGGACGCTTGCAAACGGGTTCCGTTCCAAGCTCAAGATCAATAACGAACTCGACTGGCCGATGAGGAGGCATACCCGGAAGCTCTTCTGGAAAGACATCTTGGTACTCACAAACGACTGGAATTTGAGAAATAGCATCCAACTCGCCCTTCTCGTTGAGAGAAAACAACCGAATGGTTTCATCACGAGCGGCATAGATGATAACATCCTCAGAAGGGTGTGTCAATTGAATCTGCCTGGCAGCACAATCAAGCTGAGCCTTGTGCTTAGAAAGCCAGTCCATCCCGAGAATTAGATCAATATCAGAGTCGCCAAGAACAAATGGTTTAGAAAGAAATTTATAGTCGCCCATCTTGATAGAAACATCCAGAATCATTGTGGTAGCCCTCATAGAAGATCCCGGAGAAACAACTCCCATGGGTTTTTCCAACATTTCCGAAATGAAATCATGCTTTGCAACAAATGATCTAGACATGAAACAATGCGAAGCACCGGTATCAAATAAGACTTTTGCAGGAATATCATTAACAGGAAGGTTACCCATGATCACATCTGAAGAATCCTCTGCCTGAGCTGCATTCATCATGTTCACCTTTGCAGACTTTGGATTATGCTTGACCACATCATTGCTTGAAGATCTCATAGGAGGAGGAGGAGGAAGGCGCCTTTGATTGAAGCATTTGTTCGCATAGTGACCTTTCTGCTGGCACTTGTTGCAAGTCACTTCTGAGAGCGGACGATGATGAGGAGCATTTGACCTTGGAGCTTGAGGCTGAGACTTGTTCTGATAGCCTAGGTTGGGTGGGTGGGAAGATCCACGACCACCTGAGTTCTTCTGTTGGTAAGGCTGACGAAACGGAGGAGGAAGGTAGAACTTCTGCTGCTTAGCTGCCACTTGTGAGGAAGAAGAAGACTGCACTGCATCCCTGATTCTCTTCTTAGAAGCCTCACACTTGAGCTGAGCACCTTCTTGCTTGAGTGCCATATTGTAGAATTGATCAAACGGAGTAGGCTCAACAAGAACGAGAGCTAACTACAGATCCTCTCTAAGGCCACCTCTGAATTGATAGATCATACTCTTCTCATTAGGAACATCTTGCTTAGCGAAGCGAGCAAGTTTCTGAAACTGCTTGTTGAATTCGTACACTAACATGTTGCCTTGCTTGAGATTGCGAAACTCCTCACGCTTTCTCTCAACAGCACTGGTAAGAATGTGGTGAGCTTTAAAGTCCCGACAGAAATCAGTCCAAGTAATCACTCGACCTCCTTTGGAATCCTTGTATTGCTGGAACCAATCAGCTGCTTGATCCTTGAGCTGAAAAGAATCGAACTTGACATAGTCCTCAGGCCTGACATTGCTTGTTGATATCCACGAGCCAATCATCGGCGTCTGTGGCTTCGGCACAGTAGCTGAAAGACTTCGGCTGATTTGCAAGGAATTGGTTGAGGGTAGGAAATAGAGGCTGATGATTGAACTGCCCTTGACCTTGATTCCCTTGGTTGCCTTGGCCTTGGTTGCGCTCTTGCATGAGCTGAATCATCATCTGGGCATGGGCGTTTGAGGCTGCCATCAAATCTTGCCATGCCTCCGGAGGCGGAGGTGGAGGTGGAGGGTTTGCCTGACTCCCATCATTGCGTTCCGGATTCTGACGCGTTGGCGGAGCCATCCTGAAGAGGGTGACATCCGTTAGCATCTTGATAGACAGATAGACAAGTTGAATCAACGGATAGAAATTGCAACATATAGTCTTCACACCAAACATTCGAACAAGGATGAACGAATGAATTCCAAAGCAAACATCACACATCCATTAAGGTGAGAAGCCACTTGATAAGAGATTTATGAATGAAATAAACAAGGTGCAACTGGAACAAATAAGTGGTAAGGATTACCCAATCACAAACCAAATATCTGCGGGAAGAAATGCTAGAGCTACTTGAATCCCACCTATAAACTCCCAAAACTTTCTGGTTATGCAATCAGGTGTTGGGGATACAGGGGAAGCAATATATCTCACCCAAACTAACAATCCCTACATCCAGCTGTATCCATCCGTAAACACATAACCAAGAAACCTTCGGAAATCGTGTACCTCAACCTTTGAAAAGCATCCGTTATACGAGTTATGGCAATACTCCCGAACTCCCCAGTACTGGGTGACGCCGAGGTTATCTCACCAACAAGTGCATAAAAGAGATTTTCGATGTCGGCAAAACTCAGGTATTCCAGAACTGCAACGATAAAATTGTGATGACAACACCTCAGAGCTCAACTCCCCGGGACACTGCCACAACCCCTAAATGTCAGGAGGCACCAAGAACAATGTTCTCGTCACAAAACCATCGGAACGATTCCAAGATACCCGCGTGATCCTAAATTTTTTTTAGTGAAATTTGAGGAGAGGAAAGTCAAAACATCTACGTCAGGAAACCTCACCAGAGCGACGAAGGGACTGAGGAGTAAAAAGAATCCTACTCTCTGATATATATAATCCTAAGACTCAAAACATTTTTGTTCTAGACTCAACATTGCCAGCAAACAATCAAGAAGGGAGCTCCTAAGTCGGGGATGGCTCTGATTACCAACTTGTAACACCCACGATGCGGCTATATCTCCCACGTGTCGAAGCACGACTTAGAGGCATAACCGCATGGTGGTTTTGTCGCAAGAAGGGTCATCTTCACACAATCCCATGTAATGAACAAGAATGGGATAAAGAGAGTTGGCTTACAATCGCCACTTCACACAATACATAAATTAAGATCAAACATCATTCAAAATACACTCATAGACCGGCTACGGTCAAGTTCAAATGAAAAGAAGAAAACCCCAAATGCTAGATCCCCGATCGTCCCGACTGGGCTCCTCTACTGATCATCTGGAAACGATACATAGTAACGACCAAGGGCCTCATCAAATTCCCACTTCAGCTCAGTTGCGCCATCTGCGCTGGTATCCTCGGCACCTGCATCTGTTTTTGGTAGAATCTGTGAGTCACGAGGAGTCAGCAATCTCACACCCGCGAGATCAAGACTATTTAAGCTCATAGGTAGGAAAAGGGGTAATATGGTGGAGCTGCGGCAAGCACTAAGCATATATGGTGGCTAACATATGCAAGTGAGAGCGAGAAGAGAAGCAACACATCGGTCGAGAAGCTAGAAGCGATCAAGAAGTGATCCTGAAACTACTTACGTCAAGCATAACTCAAACCGTGTTCACTTCCCGGACTCCGCCGAGAAGAGACCATCATGGCTACACACACGGTTGATGCATTTTAATGAAGCCAAGTGTCAAGTTAACTACAACCGGACATTAACAAATTCCCATCTGCCTCATAACCGCGGGCACGGCTTTCGAAAGATAATATACCCTGCAGGGGTGTCCCAACTTAGCCCATCATAAGCTCTCACGGTCAACGAAGGATAAACCTTCTCCCGGGAAGACCCGGTCAGTCTCGGAATCCCGGTTCACAAAACATTTCGACAATGGTAAAACAAGACCAGCAAGACCACCCGCTGTGGCGACAAATCCCGATAGGAGCTGCACATATCTCGTTCTCAGGGCACACCGGATAAGCTAAGCGTACAGGTACCGACGTAATCCAAGTTTCCAAGGAATGGTCCCGCACGGTGCTCTAGTTTGGACCAACACTCGGAGGAGCACTGGCCCGGGGGGTTAAATAAAGATGACCCTTGGGCTCGCGAAAACCCAAGGGAAAAGGGCTTAGGTGGCAAATGGTAAAACCAAGTTTGGGCCTTACTGGAGGAGTTTTATTCAAAGCGAACTGTTAAGGGGTCCCATAAATCACCCAACCGTGTAAGGAATGCAAAATCAAGGAACATAACACCGGTATGACGGAAACTAGAGCGGCAAGAGTGGAACAAGTCACCAGGCATAAGGCCGAGCCTTCCACCCTTTAAAAAGTATATAAGGTGCATTAATTAAACAGGAGATATTGTGATATCCCAAAATATCCATGTTCCGACCAGGAACAAACTTCATCTTCACCTGCAACTAGCAACGCTATAAGAGGGGCTGAGCAAAATCGGTGACATAGACAAACAATGGTTTGCTAGGACAGGATGGTTAGAGGTTTGACATGGCAATAGGGAGGCATGATAAACAATGGCAGGTAGAGCTAACATAGCGATAGAGCGAGTACTAGCAAGCAAAGATAGAAGTGATATCGAAGGTATGGTCATCTTGCCTGCAAGGTTCTCAGAGTTGTCGAAGTCTTGATCCTCGTAAGCGTTCTCAACAGGTTCCTCATGCACGTACTCGTCTCCCAGGTCTACCCAAAGCAAGAACACAAGCAAAGGAACCACAATAAATCACGGTGCAATGCACAAGCAACATGATGCAATACATGTCATGATATGCGAGATGTGATATGCAATGCTTATGCGTGCTTCGGGAGGAAAAAAGATGAACAAGGCATCAACTTGGCAAACCAAGTATGCCGCTGGAAAGATGAGATGATTTAGGTTGAAATCGATATAAGGATCACCTGAAATGGATGCACGGTTTGCAAATGGCAAGCAAGACAAGAATGGCACAAAGCTGCGATTAACAGCATGATGCTACTTAGCATGCAACAAGAAACTATGCTACAGCACCCCAACATAAAAACAAAACATATGGCAGTGATCTACAGGAGATGCTTAAAAAAAGAGGAACACTGAGCTACAGCTAAATCACATCATAACAGGTTCAAACAAGCATGTTAAAAGAGCTAAAAATATCAGGTTGGACATGGCATAAACAGCATCACGAAGCAATGTTCATAGCAAGTTATCAACATGCTATAGGAACTTATAATAGCAAAACAAGACATGGCATGAATCTACTCAAAGCATAGATCAAAATTCCCTTACTTACCATAAGCCAAAAAGGATCAGAAAATATGATGGCACCCACGTGAACATAGCAAGTTTCGTTAACAGATTCAGCAAACAAAGCATGGCATTGTCAGAATTATGAAGGCACCTTCGCGAGCTTGATGGACTCACTATAGAGCATTTCATGATAAAATAAGCATACATCCATCAAGAAGACATGGCATAGAAGCCATACATGGCAAGAACAACATCATAGCATACCTGGATCAACTACAACAACCTTGGCAGAATTGAATAACATGTAAACAATCTACCAGGAAACATTTTGAAGCAAAAGTAGAGCACGAAAATGACATCCTAGACTACTCCATAATTGCAACCATGACCATTGATGGATAGAGCATAACTATATGTTCAAAACACCCTTACTGAAGTATCTCAAAATATGCATGGAACTCTCTGTAGCATCATGTTTACATGGCATCAAAATAACAGCAGAACAGGGACTAAAATCAGCAATATCACGAAGCCTAGTTTGCATGCTTGTGCTAGTCACCACATTGATCACAAAAATACATGGTAAGAACCTATGTAAAGAAGACATGTCATAGTTCAAAACACATGTAGGGATCAAGTACATAGGATGCACACATCAATCATGGCAAAAATGACAAAAGTGCATGTTCTGATACGAATCTGAAACTAACATTATGAAGCACTCTTCCAACAGCATTTCGGGGATCAAGATGAGCTCAAATGAAAATGATGCAATGAGATGAAATGATGTACTCTTCGATACGAACAATTCAGTATGCTACACGCCCAAAACGGAGCCATGAGTGCAAAGATGTGGTGCGATGAACATGCAACAAAATTAATGGCAGATAAGGACTTGGACGAATCTCGGGGGAGAAGAAAATCAACCTAATCCCAGATCCAGATCTGGGCGCACGGATGCCGAGGCGGCCAAAGCCTCGCCGGAGCTGGAGAGGAAGAAGGCCGCCGGGGAGAGCTCGGGGAAGAGGCGGACGGCCGGAGAGGAGGCTGGGGCGGCGCGGCTGCCAGAGAAGGCGGCGACCGGCCCGGGCGG
>NC_057807.1:269925187-269932280 GCF_018294505.1 Triticum aestivum | reverse complement strand
GCGGGCCTGCGCGGGAGGCGGCGGCGATGTGGGCACGGGCTGCCCACGTGGCAGGATCCGATTCGTCCGGGGCGCGGCGGCGGACGCGTCCGGCTCCGTCTGGACGTGTCCGGCGGTGCGGAGAGGAGCGGGGCTAGGGTTAGGGTAGGAAATGATCCGGGATTTCGGGGGAGGGGTGTTTTTATAGGTAGAGGGAGCTAGGAGTGTCCAAATGAGATGCGGTTTTCGCCCACACGATCGTGATCCGATGACGGAGAGCATGGAAGTGACTTAGATGGGTTATTGGGCTGTTTTGGAGGGGTGTTGGGCTGCAACTCAAAAGAGGCCTTTGCGGTTATGCGGTTAACCGTTGGAGTACCAAACAAGCTCCAAATGACCCGAAACTTGACAGGCGGCCTACCGGTGCTATACCAGGACCACTTGGCAAGGCTCGGTCCATTCCTAGAACATTTAACACCCGCACACGAAAAGAGACAAGATGGGTGCGCCGGTGGATGTGGGAGTGTCGGATTGCGAAACGGACAACGGGGAAAATGCTCGGATGCATGAGACGAACACGTATGCAAAATGAAATGCACATGATGACATGATATGAGATGCATGACAAAAATAAGATGCAAAACAAAAGACAAAACCCAACCACGGAGGGAATATCATAACACATGGCCGATAATGGCAAGAGTTGGAGATACAAAGATGGAAAGTTACATCCGGGTTGTTACAGGAGGTGATCACGGGTATATACTATACATACTTACATACTATACATATGATGACTAAAGTCGGGTCGTCTAGTAGAGTACTCGCGAGTGATTCACGAATTGGGGGCTGAAAGGACATTTGTCCTGACGGCCCTCTGTGTGGATCTTTGTGGCGGAGCGACAGGGCAGGTTGAGACCACCTAGGCGAGAGGTGGGCCTGGCCTTGGTCAGCGTTCGCGGTTACTTCATAATAACACGCTTAACGAGATGTTGGTATTTGATCTGGGTCTGGCCAATGGCCTATACGCACTAACCAACTACGCGGGAACAGTTATGGGCACTCGACGTCGTGGTATCAGTCGAAGCCTTCTTGACGTAAGCGACTGAGCGGCATGCGCCGGGTTGGACCGTGTAACGCAACATCCTTTGTAATGGAGGTTGCTAGGTCTGCTCACCGGCCGCCCTCGCAACATGCAGGTGTGCAATGGGTGATGGGCCCAGACCCCTGCGCGCATAGGATTTAGACCGGCGTGCTGACCTCTCTGTTGTGCAAGGTGGGGCTGTGACGTGTTGATCTTCCGAGGCCAGGCATGACCCAGGAAAGTGTGTCTGGCCAAATGGGATCGAGTGTGTTTGGTTATGTGGTGCACCCCTGCAGGGAAGGTGATCTATTCGAATAGCCTTGTCCCTCGGTAAAAGGATGACCCGGAGTTGTACCTTGACCTTATGACAACTAGAACCGGATACTTAATAAAACACACCCAGACAAGTTCCAGAGACAACCCGGTGATCTCTTTCCCACATGGCGACGAGGGAGGATCGCCGGGTAGGATTATGCTATGCGATGCTACTTGGAGGACATCAATCTACTCTCTTCTATATGCTGCAAGACGGAGGCTGCCAGAAGCGTAGTCTTTGATAGGACTAGCTATCCCCCTCTTATTTTGGCATTCTATAGTTTAGTACACCGATATTGCCGCTTTACACATATACCCATGCATATGTAGTGTAGATCCTTGCTTGCGAGTACTTTGGATGAGTACTCACGGTTGCTTTGCTCCCTCTTTTCCCCCTTTTCTTCTTCTTCCCGGATGTCGCAACCAGATGTTGGAGCCTAGGATCCAGACGCCATCGTCGATGACGACTCCTACTACACTGGAGGTGCCTACTGCTACGTGCAGGCCGCTGACGATGGCCAGGAGTAGTTTAGGAGGATCCCAGGCAGGAGTCCTGCGCCTCTTTCCATTTGTATTCCAGTTTGTGCTAGGAATCTTATGGAAACTTGTTTAACTTATGTCTGTACTCAGATATTGTTGCTTCTGCTGACTTGTTTATGTCGAGCACTTGTATTCAAGCCCTCGAGGCCCCTGGCTTGTAAAATGATGCTTGTATGGCTTATTTTACTTTTAGAGTTGTGTTGTGATATCTTCCCGTGAGTCCCTGATCTTGATCGTACACGTTTGCGTGCATGATTTGTGTACGATTGAATCGGGGGTGTCACAAGTTGGTATCAGAGCCGACTGCTTGTAGGAATCCCCCTTCCAAACTCCTTGGCCGAAGCTGAGTCTAGTCATTGAAAAAGTTTTTACCAACTAGGTTGTGCGGCTTACGGGCCCACGTCGCCATTGGGTGGTATTAGGATCTTTTACTCCTCGTCTATGCTCTGGGACTCTGATCTCTCTTCTATTCGGGTTAAATGATTTTGCTAACTCTAACTCTAGGTTCTCATAACTATTTCTCCCGAGGAGCCCTCATTTCGGAAGATCGCCTGCTTCGTCAAAAGATTCTGAGGATATCCCTCGGTATTTTCCCAAGACTCTTGTGCTCATCGCCTTTGCAATTCACTGCCACCGATATATCCCCATGGATATGTGCATGCACTTGTCATTCTCATGATCATTTCTCATCGCTCTTATGGTTACAAGATGCCTCGAACTATTCTCCGTTGCCCCGAGAATCCTTTGAGTTTAATGTCTTGTTTTTTTATTTCGCATGAAAACCCTTACGGTCTTTTCCTCACATTTATCGAGGATCTGTTCTTCTCAATTGTTCATGTGTCTCACAAAATTCTTCGAAATACTTTTCGATCTTTCGAAAATCCTTTGTAGCATGTTATTCTTGAAATTCTTGCCTGCTTACATTATGGTTAATTCCATATGACTAGTAGTCCTCGATAACATCCCTTGTCTTAGTCATTTTGAGCCTATTGATTCAATATGTGTGTATGCACGCAGTCATCAGGTTATCCTTTTTAAAATTATGTTTCTGAGTCCGACGTCATTTCGGACATGAGTTGGTTCTCGGCAATTCAAACCTTTATTGATTGTCCAACTAAGTGTTTTCAACTTATCCATCCTTGATCAGAGCATCTTCTTATGACCCTTCATTTTGGAAACCATAATTTCTTTCTATTTAAGCATCATACTAATTAGGTGATTCTTGAATCTGATGCCTCTGCATTCTTTCTTCCTCTGAGTGAGAACCGATACTCACATCAGCTTCGCTGTGGATCGCCCGATCCCTTGTTGGATTTTTATCCGACAGTGTCCTTCACATTCAATCACCTTGTGAGTTCTTCCCCTGATACATAATGCCTTTGGTAAATTGTGTCCTCTGCTTGGCCAACCATGCTCTGCTTTCGAGCTTGTGTATTTACTTTTGAAACTTGTGGTATATGTTACTAAGATGCCCGATGGGTTGAACCTATGCCTTCCCCTAATCCGTGAGAACCCGAAAGTTTTCACAAGTCATACTCTTCCGGTGTTCTACCAGATAAAATTCCCACTACAGTTAAATCAAAGCGAGAGGTGAATGAAATGATATGCATTAAAGAAGTGGGAGTCGACCTTGAACTTTGTGTTCATGCCCATGAAAATGATGTAGACCGTCTCGGAAGATTCTTCCAAAATGATTATCCAGCTTTGATTCTTTCGGTATTCTTGAAATTGATTCCTTACAGTTATGGTTCCGACCATGCTGTCCTGATCTAATATATCTAATGGGAATTCATTCCAGTGCCTCGTCTATTTTTGGCAAGGTTGAAGTATCTATTGTCATGGGTCAATGACCCGGTTCTACTTCTATCATGTTCTACCTTCGAGTATTACCCCCTGGTATCTTGGAGATGTCTTGCCATTGCACCACATCTTACTAACTTTGTTGAAGTAATGTCTTTCCTTGTCGTAATCACTCTACGGGTTCTGGGTTGTTATCAACCGAGGACACCGACTAGTGAAATTATTCCGCACTACAAATCAAATACCCCTAGTATTTTTAGTAGGAAATTTTGAATTCAATCTGGTCATTCCTAGACTATCGGCTGCATCCTGGTCTTGCTACCTTTGACTGTGCTACCTTGTCCTTCTCTGGTGCACGAATTCTTCAGTGTGTGAGAACGACTTACGTCAAGCTTTCAACATCTTGTTGCTTGTCTTGAAAGGCAACTTTGGTTCCGAGCTTGCCTCTTATATATTGATCCTATAACTTGCCACTTCGTCATTTCCTTGCTTGTTGTCGTTGTTATTTGATTGCATCCTCTTGAAACCTCCCGGCAAATGTGTCGGATCACCTTCAACACTTTGACTTCTTCCGAGATGTCAATTGTGTTCATGATGAGAAATACCCTCCTTGCCCTTGATGATTTTTATTATCATTGACAACACCCTTGACTTCCTTTCATCGCGAACTTGTCCACATTATGAATGCAACTTGCTCTCCAGCTAGTGTTGTGTTCTGCCTTGAAGTATTACTTTCTATTATGTCGAGAATGTTGTGGGGATTGCTCCACCTCTTATAAATTCTCGGTATGATGATACTTCTCACCATCACCATTATTCCTTGGTCCCCATGTTGTTTTTAACCGGGATACAATATACTAACGATGCTGCTTGAGTTATGTACTTCTAGCAACCCTATTGCTTTGAAGTTAACGATCGACAGTTTGTTCTTAGATTGTTGGTTATTGAATCGTCACTCTAACATTGATCTTGCTGCCTAAGGTCATATTTCAGGCACACCTTTGAGCTAATGATTGATGGTGTATGTTTTCCTCGGGCATACAACATTATATCATTTGGATTGACAAGTGTCATCTTCTTGTTCACATTATTGTGGAAATCCATTCATTTGGAATTCTCGATGAATTGTCGCTGAGCCCATCAGCCACCTCCTCATTGCCTTCTTGGTTTAACGATGAACTATAGTTTCAGGAACCCGCTCCCATAGTTCATTTACCGAGAATCTTGCAATGTCATTTCGTCAATTTGTGTCACACCTTTTCTTCTCGGACATCCTGAGTCTAAGGTATCATGACACCAATCGGATCTGAATCTCGGTCAGATATGATGGTTGGGACAACTTTCCAGGAGTTATGATGTTGATCCTTTGATGACCCGGTAATATGATGTCATGCCTAGCACCCCTGGCTGGAGGACCTATCATTACAATTTCTTTTGTAAGGATAATCATTCTTCCTGGGGGAAATTGTAAGAATTATTTTATAAGTTGCTCCTAATGGATCATATGTGTATCCAAAGTCTGGCCCTTGATTGGAACACCGTATCATTGCTACCTCGAAGCATGACTATGATACCCCGCTCATCAACAAGAACATTGGAGGAGCGATGCTAAATGTTTCTTGGTCAGTTATCCATTGTACGGGTAACATCTTGATTAATCCTTGCCTCTTATCTGAATGGTTGGGTACTTGCTCTCCTACCCTGTATGCCATGTTCTACTTGTACATGGGAAGGATATACTCCTAATAATTGTGTGTAATCACAATTTTTCTTTCCATTGTTCTGTTTAATCTGAAAATCTGTTTTCCTTTCCATTCTTTTGTTTAACCTTTCCTGAATTTGACTTAACTGAGCAGAGATAATTCCCTGCTTTGGTAGGCACCTTGTTGTACCACTCTGTTTGTAAGACCCTGTTACTATTGTTTATGACATTCCGGTAACCACCGATGGGTGATAACTTTGCCAATTGGTTCGCCTCGTTCAACAAGCAGGAAAATTGCTCTCTTCGTTCCCCATCCTTGGTATCGACATTGTTGCCGGCATAGCTGACAAGCTATTCACTGACATGCCTCCCTGTCGCGTGTGTGCAAGATGTCCCCACCCATCCTACTTTCAACCCACATGGTGGGCCCATAACCCACAGGTCCACTAGATCGAAACCTGACTCTTCTTTACAACCCGGATTCTAATGTATCCTTTGCACCTGGCGTCGTATGTGATTCACGAGCTAAATGCTATACCATTATTCATCCTGGAATAAAATACCATGTTATTCTCGTTGTTGAAACCCCCATTCCAGCTTCTGTCTAGTCATCGAATGATTGCCTACCCGTTTGAAGCTTTGGTACCATCGTATATTGCACTCAATGAATTCATTGAAATACAACTCGTGGGATACCTTGTGCATTTCCCATTGAGTTCACCGTCAGATGCCCAGCTTTGTGGAGACGTGTTCTTCCGGAGTTTTTCCCCTTGGTCGCGTTCGTAGGACAATGGAGATGCCGAAGAAAGGATGACGACTTGATCATGGTGACTTAAAGCACAGAAATGAAGACATCAACGAAAGGGATCAACCTCTTCGAAAGGGCAGCCAAGACCGAGAAGACTCGTTAGGTTTATCGCTACCAGCACCTTCCCCCCCCCCCTTACTCCACCGCTTAAATCTTGGGATGAGATTTCTTGTAGTGGAGGAGAATTGTGACGCCTGGATAATAAAGCTACAGTGAACCTCTGCTAATGATGCCACATCACCTCGGTTACTGTTGATAAACTCGCGTCAGTTAGAAACCCAGTTCAAACTTCAAATTTAAAATCAAGGCAAACATCAAAAGTTTTCAAACTTCAAAACTAAAATGTTCGAGATGTGACAAATAATGCGTAGGTAATTATGGTGGAGAAAACATCTTTTTATAAAGTAGTTAAAAGCGCTAAATTAATAAAAAACTGTAGTAAAACTAATATTTAAATGTCTTTTAAATACTAAACAAATATAAACTAATTGTTTAGAGTGCCAAATCAATTATGGCAGAGTCATAAGTATTAGTACTAATTTAGGGGCTAGATTTATAATTTATAAAACAAAGGTAAAAGATAAACAGAAAAGAAATTGAAAAAAAAGAAAGGGAAAACGAGCAAACCAAAAAAAGAAGAAAGGGAAACAGGAACCCCCCGCTGGGCCAAGTGGCCCAGCTGGCATCAGCCGCACGAGCGGGCCGGCCCACCCCGCCGCCTTAACCCTTGCTCCCCCCGAAACCCTAGCCCCCCCCCCACTCCCCTACTTTCCCCCTCACGTCACCACTCCCTCTCCCCCCTCTTGATCCAATCTGGATCGAGGAGAACACCCCCCCACTCTCCTCGCTCCTCGCACCCCCCTCT